>NC_135229.1:1953355-1969280 GCF_052324685.1 Brachyhypopomus gauderio | reverse complement strand
TGCCCCTCCCACAGGACACGGTCCTGCCCCCACCCACAGGACACGGTCCTGCGCCACCCACAGGACACGGTCCCTGCCCCTCCCACAGGACAACGGTCCTGCCCCACCCTCAGGACACAGTCCTGCCCCCACCCCTCAGGACACGGTCCTGCCCCACCCACAGGGACACGGTCCTGCCCCCACCCCACAGGACACGGTCCTGCCCCACCCACACGCCGGTCATGATTGATTTTCTGATGTGCTGTTTCATTTGTGCCTCCGGCTTTTGTATGTAGTTGTCCTTGTGGTTCGCCTCCAGGCCCAAGTGTCCACAGGGCTGTGTCGACCCGTTGACCTGTTGACCCTGTTGGCCCTGATGTATCAGGAGCTTGTACCAGGAGCCTGAGAGGTGAATGTAGTGGAAATGGGGAGTCCGAATTACATTTAGCACGGACAGAGGACCCGGGCCTTGTGTGTGTGTGTGTGTGTGTGTGTGTGTGTGTGTGTGTGTGTGTGTGTGTGTGTGTGTGTGTGTGTGTGTGTGTGTGTGTGTGTGCGTGTGGGGGGGAGGGGGGGGGGGGTCTTTGGTTACTGTGTTAGAGAGCTGGGGCTTCAGTTTGACACAGAGTCCTGTCTGAAAGACCTGGGTTTGAGACTGGTACTGGCATCATCATCATCATCATCATCATCATCATCATTATCATCACACTCTCTCTCACTCACAAACACACACTCACTCACACACACTTCTCTCCTCTCTCTCACTCACATACACACACTCACTCACTCTCCCCTCTCTCTCTCTCACACTCACAGCACTCACTCTCTCTCTCTCTCTCTCTCACTCACAAACACACACCTCACTCACACACAACTCACTCTCTCTCTCTCACTCACATACACACACTCACTCTCTCTCTCTCTCTCTCACACACACACACACACACACACATGAGCTCTGGGCAACTCATTGTGTCTTTGCTGATTTGGCAGTAAATTCCATCCACTTAAACACTCAGCATGTTTTCCCACTTTAGACATCAGCCTTTGGGTAGACTTATACATCATTAAACGTGTGTGTGTGTGTGTGTGTGTGTGTGTGTGTGTGTGTGTGTTGTGTGTGTGTGTGTGTGTGTGTGGTGAGGTGTGTGTGTGTGTGTGTGTGTGTGTGTGTGTGTGTGTGTGTGTGTGTGTGTGTGTGTGTGAGTGAGTGTGAGTGTGAGTGTGTGTGAGAGAGAGAGAGAGAGAGAGAGAGAGAGAGAGGAGATGGAACTTTAACTCTTTTTTCAAATGAAAAGTGAACCAGTGAGGGTGAACAAAAGAGAAAGAGAGGAAGAAGGGAATACATCATTATACACTACCATTATATGGTCTGATTATGATGTTTCCTGTGTGTGTGTGTGTGTGTGTGTGTGTGTGTGTGTGTGTGTGTGTGTGTGTGTGTGTGTGAGTCTCTGTATGTGTTTTTGAGTGAATTTCAAAAAACAAAAAGTTTTGAGTGTCTGGAATGGCGGAATTTTAGCTGCTTGGTTCTCTGGTCTAAGGATCAAACTCAGGGTCAAGCTCAGGATCAAAAGTTATTGGGGGCAGGACCTGGGGTAGGGAGAGTGTGCAGGTCTGAGACTGCTAGTACAGAGAAACCCCACACCACCACCCCCCCGCCGCCTCTCTCTCTCCCTCCTCTCCCTTTCTCCCCCCTCTCTCTCTCTCTCTCTCTCCCTCCTCTCCCTTTCTCCCCCCTCTCTCTCTCTCTCTCTCTCCCTCCTCTCCCTTTCTCCCCCCTCTCTCTCTCTCTCTCTCTCTCCCTCCTCTCCCTTTCTCTCCCCCCTCTCTCTCTCTCTCTCTCTCCCTCCTCTCCCTCTCTCCCCCCCCCCTCTCTCTCTCTCTCTCTCTCTCTCTCTCCCTCTCTCTCTCTCTCTCTCTCTCTCTCTCTCATGTGCAGGTTGTTTACCACGGTTCCCTTTCGTTGCGTAACTCTTATATTATTGCATTGTGTGGGATGGGAACAGTGTTGAAATGTTGCAGTTTTGGGATTAAGTGGTGTGTGTGTTTGAGAGGGTGTGTGTTTGCATGCATGTGTATGTGAGTTTGTGTGTGTGTGTGTGTGTGTGTGTGTGTGTGTGTGTGTGTGTGTGTGTGTGTCAGAAGCAGAAGGCAACATTGTGTCATTGTGGATAGGGTCAAAAGCTGTCTATCAACCTCAACCACACTGTCCACACCTTCACACATTCTGGTGGGTGTGTGTGTGTGTGTGTGTGTGTGTGTGTGTGTGTGTGTGTGTGTCAAGGGGGTGTGCAGAACTGAACCAAATGTTTCTCTCTTTTCTCATTTTATTCTTACTAATATTTATCCCTCCTCTCCTCTTCTCTCCTCTCCTCTCCTCTCTTCTCTTCTCCTCTCCTCTCCTCTCTTCTCTTCTCCTCTCCTCTCCTCTCTTCTCTTCTCTTCTCCTCTCCTCTCCTCCCTTCTCCTCCTCTCCACATTGTCTGTATTTGAGCTTTTTGAACTGTCAACCTCAGATGAGCTGTGTCCAGAGAGAGCTGGCGGGTAAGCCCCGCCTCATCATGACTAAGCCGTTGCCTCATTCGCTAGAGCAAAGCCGTCAGTCTGTATTGGGATCACTCATAGGCCGGCTGTCAGGACGGGTGGGCTTCCTGTCACTGCAGGCCGTGTGTTGCCCTGGGGCTCTGGGCACTGCTCACACTGGCCCCCACCAAGCTGGAAGAAGTTCTGGACCTCCAGAAGACCTCAGCAGAGATGTTCCAATACTCTCTCCAGAGTTGATATGACAACGGTTTACACAGCTGGGGCTGCTGGGACGTATTTAAATATTGAATTTCCTGAAAATGGTTTTAATGAAGTTTAAACGGTTAAATCAAGCGTTGTACGACACGGACAGTGAGATTTACTCTCCCCATTAGTGACAGGATCGTCTGGACGCATTTGCTCTAAGAGAGAAGGATGATTTCTTCCTCTCCTCCCTCATTAAAGCGAAAGAACAGCCCACCCTCCCTCTGTTTGGTCTGGGAATCTGCCATCCATCTCTCCTGTCATCCCTTCCTCTTTGTGTTTCCGAATGTAAAGTAGATGCACCAGGTGATAAATTAACATATTAATCATCCTGGCCAATCCTGTGCACCTCACGTCATGCATATGAATGAGCGCTGACCCATATGCATTCATGGGCCATATTAATATCTGGGTGTTATCACCAGATAATTGCTATTGGTTAGATATTAGGATCCAACAGTTACGTGTTGTCAGTGTTATGATGGATAAGTTGGCTGGTGTTATGGATCTGTGAAAGCGGACGTGTGAAGTTCTCTGCGTGTCTCCCATAACAGGGCAGTTGCAACCAAAATGCTGATGTCACGGGGATTTCCGTAACAGGGTTTCATAGCATGTTTGATTTATTCTGCATCTCATTATTTGCAGTGTAGGAGATCGTTAATGCGCGTTATAGATCGCGAAAACATGCGACAGTGTCTGTGCTAGATTTACGCTGGTCTGTAAGCCTACTAGGGCTGCAACTATCGAATATTTTTGAAATCGAGTATTCTGTCGATTTTTCCATCGATTAATCGAGTAATCGGATAAAATCACCACTTTTGTGTTTTTAACGAAAATTGTTGGGGGGGGGGGACATACCGGAGCGGAGCTCGGAGAGGTCGTTTTCTGCATGGTCCTAGCGCTAGATTGGTCGCTATTTAAATATTTGTTTTTTAACCGTTAAAAAGTGGGGGGGACATGGCTTCGCCGCTATTTAAATATTTGGTTTTAACTGTAAAAACTGGGGGGGACCAAAACCGGCTTTTGAAAAAGTGGGGGGGGACAGTAACGCCCCCCCCCCCCCAAATTATGTCCGTGTGTGTGTTTGGAGGGAGAGATGAGATGATAAATTACATGAGTGAGATCATTTGCTGTCTTGCTACTTATTATGTCTAGTCACTATCGACTCATAACACGTGCTATATATAATTATAACTACTGTACATTATAACAAGCACTAGTCTTTATATCAGTTATAATCATAAACATAACTTGGAGAGGCTCTAAACCGCTTGGAGAAGCGCAGTTCACGTGCGGATGCTTTCGGTTTAGGTGCTGAAGTATTGAGGAAGTACTGTTATGGTAGGCCAGGTCTGTTTTACAGTAAATACACTGCACTACGTTGTCCTCCTTGCGCAGCGAAAAATGGTCCCACACTTTTGACATTTTTGCCTTTTTACGGACACCGCTATCTTCATTTTCCGCCATTTCCATCAAAACAAATCACGCCGCCTTAAACCTGTGCGTCAGTTATAACAGTCCGTGTAAAACAATGATACCGGAGCTGCGCAGTAGTACAAAGCGGGATTGATACGACAGTAGAAACATTTAAAATAGATGGTGACATAAATTAAACGAAGCCTCGAGGCAAAGAATTTGCCTCGAGTAATTTTTGTAATCGAATTTACTCGAGTTACTCGAAGAATCGTTTCAGCTCTAAAGCCTACGTTAGCTGAACGTGGTAGATGAACACTGGAGCCCAAACGCCAGAAACTAGACTTTACTCCACTAAAGGTTCTGCTAGCATTCTTGCTGTCCATACCAAACTTCAGTGTTTTAGCGTGTCTTATAAAATTCGGCGTTGTTTTGCGTCATGTAGCATTTCGACTGTGTCTCTCTGACTCAAAGGTCTGGTGTCCCAAGCTGGTGATTAAAGACATGCTTTGAACCCCTGCAGAGTTTTAACCTTTAATTTTTCATTTAAAAAAATGACCAGAACAAAAACAAAACAAAAAAAAAAAATGAAATTTGATTCAAGTGATTTATTCATAGGTTAGATTCTTGTTTTTTATCCACAGGTCTTAAGTCACGATTCAAGTCGTGAGTCAGTTAAGCAAAAGTCCAAGTTAAAGTCCCAAGGTAAAAGTGATAGATAGGTCACCTGCAGATGGTCCAAGCCTGCAAAGGACCTGGACGTCTTTCAGAGATGCTTACGGCCTGGAGACAGCGTACGCCTGGAGATAGCGTAGGCTAGCAAGATTAAAACATCATCTAGCTATAAAAGGCTCAGCAGGCTTCCTCATGGCTTGAAAAAAATTCAGATTTTGGTCAATTGCAACAAATGGTGTTATGAGTTAAGAGGAACCTGCTAAAACAGCAGCTGTATCAAGAAACATATCGCACACGCACACACATAGTGAACATGGTTTTCTAACATGGCCCCTCATGACCACAACCCCACGCGCAGGACTCATTATCCTGATTAACGGAGGTTACTGCGGGAGGAATCGAGTCTAACTGGCTGTGTTAGGTGCGAGTAAGAGCCCACCGCAGGAATAGGGACCAGCTCCAAATCACATCCAAAAAGAACATCGCTAAAGTTTAACAGTCTCTGGAAAGAGAGGAAGAATCGAATCTATGGCTCTTTATTTTCCTCTGAGAAGTTGTGCTTCTGTGCAGAGATATCCTCCAGCAGGGAAATGGAGTGCATTTTTTCCATGCTCTATGTGTGATATAAACTGTAATGATCTCTCTCTCTCTCTCTCTCTCTCTCTCTTTGTGTGGGAGTGTTTATCCATCACTTTGAGCATTCAGCGATTTTACAAAGATTACTGTTCCAGTGCTAAATTCTCTTTCTCTCTCTCTCTCTCCCTCTCTCTCTCTCTCCCTCTCTCTCTCCCTCTCTCTCTCTCTCCCTCTCTCTCCCTCTCTCTCTCTCTCTCTCTCTCTCTCTCTCTCTCTCTCTCTCTCTCTCTCTCTCTCTCTCTCAGCTTGTCCTCCGGGTACGTTTAAGTCCTCCCAGGGTACTGGCCTGTGTCTACAGTGTCCTCCCAACAGCAGATCTACATCTGAGGCTTCCACCATCTGTGTGTGCAGGAACGGATACTACAGAGCTGATGGAGAACAGCCAGACATGCCCTGCACCAGTAAGAAACACACACACACGCACGCACGCACGCACACACGCACTCACACACACACACACACACACACAAACACACACACACACAAACACACACACTCACACACAAACACACACACACACACACACACACTCACTCACTCACTCACTCACACACAAACACACACACACTCACACACGCACACACACACACACACACTCCACTCTCTCACACGTGCGCACACACACACACATACACACTCACTCACACACACACACACACACACACACACACACACACACACACACACTTACTCGCACACACATGCACACACACACTCACACACATACACACACACTCACGCACACACACTCAGTCACACACACAAACACACACACACACACATACACACACATTTCTTTATGCTTCCAACCTGAGTTCTTCAGCTCGTTAACACTACACTGAACTTGTTGGGTATGAGAAGGTAGAATCGAGTCCTTTATGGTCAGTGCTGGGTCCGTCTGACTCTTCCCCCTCTCAGATAGAGTGATAGATAGAGTGATAGATCAAGTGATAGATAACTGCTGTGTCAGCTCTAGCCACTCCCCCTCTGTGTCAGAGCCTGCAGGATTGGCCCTGGTGTTCCTTGAGCCTACAGGCTAATGCTAACCTTCCTCGTAGCCACCGCGGATTAACACGCTTCATCTGAGGCTTGGCGCCATGCTAGGGGTCGCGACCCTACTCTCTGAGGAAACTCCACCAAGTCCACTTTTATACTCCGTCTTCCAGCTGCCAACGAAGTGTTTCTGAATGCTGATTGGCTAGTTTAGAGGCGTCACAGTGAGGCCAGCAGGGATTTGCAGACTTGAGAGACGTATCACGACACTGCGTGTTGTAATGGACGTGACAGTGGGCCTACGGGTGTGGGGACAGTGTGAGGTGTAGAGTGATGTGTGATGTGAGGTATGATATCAGGTGTGATGTGAGGTGTAAACTAGGTGTGAGGTGTGATATGTTATGTGGGGTTTAAAGTAGGTGTGAAGTGTAAAGTAGGTGTGATACGTGATGTGAGCTATAAAGTAGTCTATGTGTGAGGTGAGAGGTCTAAATGTAATGTGTGAGGTAGGTATAAGATAGTGGTGAGGTGTTGAGGTAGTGGTGTGGTAGGTGTGAGGTAGTTGTGAGGTGTAAGGTAGTGGTGATGTAGTGCGGTAGATGTGAGGTAGTGGTGAGGTGTGAGGTGTAAGGTAGTGGTGATGTAGTGCGGTAGATGTGAGGTAGTGGTGAGGTGTGAGGTAGTGATGAGGTGTAAGGTAGTGGTGATGTAGTGCGGTAGTGGTGAGGTGTGAGGTAGTTGTGAGGTGGTGGTGAGGTGTAAGGTAGTGGTGATGTAGTGCGGTAGATGTGAGGTAGTGGTGAGGTGCGAGGTAGTGGTGAGGTAGTGCGGTAGATGTGAGGTAGTTGTGAGGTAGTTGTCAGGTGTAAGGTAGTGGTGATGTAGTGCGGTAGATGTGAGGTAGTAGTGAGGTGTGAGGTAGTGGTGAGATGTAAGGTAGTGGTAATGTAGTGCGGTAGATGTGAGGTAGTGGTGAGGTGCGAGGTAGTGGTGAGGTAGTGCGGTAGATGTGAGGTAGTTGTGAGGTAGTTGTCAGGTGTAAGGTAGTGGTGATGTAGTGCGGTAGATGTGAGGTAGTAGTGAGGTGTGAGGTAGTTGTGAGGTGGTGGTTGCGAGGTAGATGTGAGGTAGTTGTGAGGTGGTGGTGAGGTAGTGGTGAGGTGTGAGGTAGTTGTGAGGTGGTGGTGAGGTAGTGGTGAGGTGTGAGGTAGTTGTGAGGCGGTGTTGAGGTGGTGGTGAGGTGTGAGGTAGTGGTGAGGTAGTGCGGTAGATGTGAGGTAGTGTGGTAGGTGTGAGGTAGTGTGGTAGGTGTGAGGTAGTGGTGAGGTGTGAGGTAGTGGTGAGGTGTGAGGTAGTGAACAGGCTCTCACTGAGGAGGGAGCAGCATCATGTTCTAGAACATACAGGTCGACAGGTCAGAATCTGATTTCACCAGCATCTCCCCACTGGGACGAATCCTGGGAGACTCCAAACAGATTGTCTACTGCTGTGATAGTAAATTAAGGCATGAACACACACACGTACACACACACACACACACACACACACACACACACACACACACACACACACACACACACACACACACACACACACACACACACACACATACACACATTCTTTTCTGTTTTGTGGTACCCAGTGAAATGAATAGCCGTGATTGGTTGGAGAACAATGATTGATGTGTTCCTTTGTGCTTGGTGCTCCGCCCCTCATGCTCAGTAGCCACTGGGGAGGACATGAAATAGGCCATGCTATGTAGGTCAAGAGAAAAAGCGCTATCTCTCCTCCCTCTCTCCTCCATCTCTCCTCTCTCCTCCCTCTATCCTCCCTCTCTCCTCCCTCTCTTCCTTCTTCTATCACTCACTCTCTCTCTACTTATTTCTTATGAACCTCATTCATAAAAAAACAGCATTTTTTCCTTCCTTTGTTATGAATGAAGTATTGAATCCATTACTGCAGTGCTGTAGGCCTGCTGAGACAGGCCTGTGCATATGTGATAAACACACACACACACACGTTTGTTTGTTTGTTTGTTTGTCTTTCCTCGATGTCTGAAGCCCTAGGAGAGAGACTCTATTAACCTCTTGCAGTGAACTGGAATGTGTTACACATACAAGACCCAGTCATGACACACACACCCCAGTCATGACACACACACACCCCAGTCATGACACACACACACCCCAGTCATAACACACACACACCCCAGTCATGACACACACACACCCCAGTCATGACACACACACACCCCAGTCATGACACACACACACCCCAGTCTTGACACACACACCCCGTCATGACACACACACCCCGTCATGACACACACACCCCAGTCATGACACACACACCCCAGTCATGACACACACACCCCAGTCTTGACACACACACCCCGTCATGACACACACACACCCCGTCATGACACACACACCCCGTCATGACACACACAACCCAGTCATGACACACACAACCCAGTCATGACACACACAACCCAGTCATGACACACACAACCCAGTCATGACACACACAACCCCGTCATGACGCACACAACCCCGTCATGACGCACACAACCCCGTCATGACGCACACAACCCCGTCATGACGCACACACCCCAGTCATGACGCACACACCCCAGTCATGACGCACACACCCCAGTCATGACGCACACACCCCAGTCTTGACGCACACACCCCAGTCTTGACGCACACACCCCAGTCTTGACGCACACACCCCAGTCTTGACGCACACACCCCAGTCTTGACCAGTTGTAGTTCCAGTATTATCTGTGTGACCTGAGGGTGGAATTTTCCTTCAGGAAGACAAAAACCCCCAATTCTCCAGTAAAGAACTGACTGAGACAAACGGAGGTCCTGTCTGTGCTGCTGCCTGTGCTCTTGTCTGTGCTCTTGTCTGTGCTGCTGTCTGTGCTCTTGTCTGTGCTGCTGTCTGTGCGTGGCTGACTGCCGTGTGCCTGCGTCTGGGCGGGTGGTGTCACACACACTCAGGATGGCGTGATGGTAGCTCTCTCTCTTCTGTTCACTCATACACTCTCTGTGTACCTCTCTGCCTCTCACACATGTAACTCTGGACCCAGACATGTACTCTCTTCCTGTCTGTGTTGTCTCCTGGGTCTGTAGCACTACGCTGGTAGTGGGGTGTGTGTGTGTGTGTGTGTGTGTGTGTGTGTGTGTGTTAAAAGGGGGACACAGGCTATTATAGCAGTGATGGATAGAAGTGTAGACAGCACGGTTCCAGAGCTCTTCTACCCAACACACACACCCACCAACCTAAAACCAGCCAACCACAGGCTCAGACACACACACACACACACACACACACACACACACACACTTATATGTGCTTTCTGTTCCTCTTTTCACTCCCTTAGGGGACTGATTGATGCTCACTGTCTCATTTTCTAAACCATCTCTCTCCCTCTCTCTCTCTCCCTTTCACTCCCTCTCTCTCTCCCTTTCTCTGTCCGTTTTGTCATCTTTATCTCCAACTCCATATCTCTTTGTCCTTCACTAAGGTCCATCCATCCATCCATACATCCTTACATCCGTCCATGGTCGAGTGTTCAGTGAGGCTGTACTGCTCTGTCTCTGTAGTTCTGGTACTGTGGAGCGAGGTTCTGCTCTCTGGGTCTTCATGGGTTCTTGTATCCGCAGGTCTGGAGGTCCAGGCTGTGTTCACGGGTTCTGTGTTAATACAGGCTGAGCAGGTGGCCTGCTACAGTGAACGGGGTTTCATGGCCAGATAGCACTTTTGTGTTTGTGTTCCGGATGATGTGAAGTATTTGGTCTGTTCTTACTATATTAGTCTGGTCCAGTCTGGTCCTGGTGAACAGTGTTCAGTGTTATTAGTGAACTCGCTGTGAGTGTGTGCGAGTGTGTGTGTGTGTATGTGTGTCTGTTCGTCACACGGCACTCAATGGATTTACCTCAAGGCAGTTCGAATTGGACCAATCTGAGACGGTCTCCATGTAGCATCTATAGCAACTATAGCAACTGTAGCATCTATAGCTTTATAGTCCTCAGACAACCTGTTCCACTAGGCCACTAATCCAACAATACACACACACACACACACACACACACACACACACACACACACACACACACACACACACACAGGATGTAAGTGCCTGTAATTGCCTTGCTAATCCTTTAGCTTTAGCCATTGCCTCCAACTGACAGTTTACTGTGCTTAAGCCTCTCACACACACACACACACACCCCCCACACACACACAACTTATGTGTGATGCAATACATGTAGGATACCTTTTGATCATGACACAGCTCTGCGTGTGTGTAACACACGTGTGTTCGGGAGCCATGATTGCTCTGCTGTGTGTTCTATCTCGTCTAAGAAGCATTGATAAATTACTGTACAAGGTTCATCTGGCCTGCTGAAGTTCCTTGTCACTTCGCTGATCCTTCTCCGTGATCTTCTCTGTGATCTTCTCCGTGATCATCTCCGTGATCTGGGTGGGGCTTGAGGAGGAATTTTCAGTAAAATTAATTTTCCTTGAAAAACGTTGCTTGTAAAAATGATCCTTGGCATGTGTGCAGGATTAATCCTCAGAGAGGCTCTGAGTGGTGTTCCACGTCAGAAGATCAGCCAATCAGTATGAAGCGCTGATGGTGGGATATCGCTTCCGGAAGATGCCAGTTAGAAAAACAGTGCAGGAATCAGGAGTGTAGATGTAGTGTATCTTCACACACTGACAGGTTCTCCTGTCGTATTGTTTTCAGTTGGGCGTGACTGCGCTGTGTGATTCCACACTGATGAAACGTAATCGAATAATAAAACGTTGGACACGGAAGTCAGCATTGCATTTAAAGAGAGCATTTACAATAAAAGAAAAAGGAAACACATATTGTAAGATAAACAACTACACACACACACACACACACACACACACACACACACACACACACACACAGAGAGAGACACATACTTTCTTCCTTTTTTCTTTTTATTTATTTCAAGGTCCACATTTCATTTCTGGTGTAGCGCCATGCGAATCATGGTTTATTGAAACTGGAGGCCATTTACCTGATTGTATTTGAGTTAAAATATGTAGAAATATTTACCATCGCCGTGATGCTTAATTGATTGTAGGGCAACGCTCCCCAGTTCTCTGTCATGGTGCTGTGATTAGCATAATTTGGCTTCTGGGCCAATCGTTTTGGGGTAAATGAATATTCGATGCAGTTAGACCCCCACAGAGTCCCATGTGCCAGTTCTACACCACCACACACAGATGGGCTTAGTGCAGAGACCTGCAGATCCTTGTAGGAGCTGATACGCCATCATCTCCCTCTGATCCATCTTCACCCAGTTATCCAAGGATGAGCCAAGCAGACCAGACACACCACCCTCAACTCTCTCACACACACACACACACACACGCGCACACACACACACACACACACACACACACACACACACACACACACACACACACACACACACACACACACACACAGACCTTCCACACAGTGATACAGATCAGTGTTATTCAGGGTCTCAGCAGGCTCTTTACACAATCATAAAACAAACACATACGGCCCTCAGCAGCCGGAGAGAGAGAGAGAGAGAGAGAGAGAGAGAGAGAGAGAGAGAGAGAGAGAGAGAGAGAGAGAGAGAGAGAGAGAGAGAAAGAGACAGACAGACAGACAGAGAGTAAGCACTACACAATTTGAAAGAATTATAGATGCACCTAAAACAAAGACCTGAAAGCAGTTCACCACCTCCTCTTACAGAGAACTCCCAGTTCACCACCTCCTCTTACAGAGAGCTCCCAGTTCACCACCTCCTCTTACAGAGAGCTCCCAGTTCACCACCTCCTCTTACAGAGAACTCCCAGTTCACCACCTCCTCTTACAGAGAACTCCCAGTTCACCACCTCCTCTTACAGAGAACTCCCAGTTCACCACCTCCTCTTACAGAGAACTCCCAGTTCACCACCTCCTCTTACAGAGAACTCCCAGTTCACCACCTCCTCTTACAGAGAGCTCCCAGTTCACCACCTCCTCTTACAGAGAGCTCCCAGTTCACCACCTCCTCTTACAGAGAGCTCCCAGTTCACCACCTCCTCTTACAGAGAGCTCCCAGTTCACCACCTCCTCTTACAGAGAGCTCCCAGTTCACCACCTCCTCTTACAGAGAGCTCCCAGTTCACCACCTCCTCTTACAGAGAGCTCCCAGTTCACCACCTCCTCTTACAGAGAACTCCCAGTTCACCACCTCCTCTTACAGAGAACTCCCAGTTCACCACCTCCTCTTACAGAGAACTCCCAGTTCACCACCTCCTCTTACAGAGAGCTCCCAGTTCACCACCTCCTCTTACAGAGAGCTCCCAGTTCACCACCTCCTCTTACAGAGAGCTCCCAGTTCACCACCTCCTCTTACAGAGAGCTCCCAGTTCACCACCTCCTCTTACAGAGAGCTCCCAGTTCACCACCTCCTCTTACAGAGAGCTCCCAGTTCACCACCTCCTCTTACAGAGAGCTCCCAGTTCACCACCTCCTCTTACAGAGAGCTCCCAGTTCACCACCTCCTCTTACAGAGAGCTCCCAGTTCACCACCTCCTCTTACAGAGAGCTCCCAGTTCACCACCTCCTCTTACAGAGAACTCCCAGTTCACCACCTCCTCTTACAGAGAGCTCCCAGTTCACCACCTCCTCTTACAGAGAGCTCCCAGTTCACCACCTCCTCTTACAGAGAACTCCCAGTTCACCACCTCCTCTTACAGAGAGCTCCCAGTTCACCACCTCCTCTTACAGAGAACTCCCAGTTCACCACCTCCTCTTACAGAGAACTCCCAGTTCACCACCTCCTCTTACAGAGAGCTCCCAGTTCACCACCTCCTCTTACAGAGAACTCCCAGTTCACCACCTCCTCTTACAGAGAGCTCCCAGTTCACCACCTCCTCTTACAGAGAACTCCCAGTTCACCACCTCCTCTTACAGAGAGCTCCCAGTTCACCACCTCCTCTTACAGAGAACTCCCAGTTCACCACCTCCTCTTACAGAGAGCTCCCAGTTCACCACCTCCTCTTACAGAGAGCTCCCAGTTCACCAGAACGTATGTCCTCTTAAACCATCGTTCTCTACTTTCCCATATTTCACATCAATATCCAATTTAAAGCCATTAAACAAAACAAACGTTGAACATGAAAAATGGCTTGATCAGGACTGCAAAATTAAGTTGAAATCGTAAAAAACAATGAAACCAAAAACACACACACACCCAAACGATCCAGAAACATACCTCACTTATTATGAAGAGCTTAAAGAATATAAACACACACTAAATGGAGAACACATAGACAACTACATATCCCAGACTAGTCTAAAAACTACCCAGCAATCAATCACCTCCACCCACTTCAATTTGAACTTATTACACAAGGAGAAACACATAGATTTAGCCATACAACACGGAGAAATATGAAAGAGTGATTTTGAAAACTTACAGGGTGAAAGAATAATGAAAAATGATAAAGAAGTCCAGAAATGCCAGTGGTGACTGAAATAGGAAAACATGGGGAATAATTAACAAACTACAAAACAACGTACAAAACTCATGAAATCACCCACTGAAAGAACAGAGACAAATTACAGCCCCCACAGCCTCAAAAATAAGCAGGCCAGACGCGCGTCTACAAGCTCGAGTCCCACATTCAGACTGGCCATCTTGAAACTGTTGAACCTGGTTCTGTCTGTGGCCTACTTCCCCGATATATGGAAAGACGACCCATAATGCCCTGGTTCAAGAGCGGAGACAAGCTAGACCCGATAATTCCAGAGGAGTCTGTGGAATCAGCCGCCTTGGCAAATTCTCCATACTCTTAAATACTCCAATACTCATAAATTACATTACAGAACACAACGACTTACACACCAGTCAGATCTGATTCTGACCAAACTGACCAAAATCAGACCACATTTCATCCTCCATACTCTAATCAACAAATATGTTCCTGCTTTGTAGATTTCCAAAAGGCCTTTGACTCTGTTTGGCATAAAGTTTCATTCTCTCATATTATATATGAGAAAAACAGAGTCATTCAAAACCAATGTAGTCAACCAATGTGTCATTAAGATTGGCAGCAAACATATCGAGTTCAGTCCAAAATGTGGTGTGAGGAAAAATGAAGCATTTCATCCACCCTCTTCTACATCTGTACCAACCAACTGGCTACATCAGTCCACCAGAACACCACCCCTGGCCTCACTTTACACAACACCACCATTACGCAGATGACGTGTTTCTGTTGTCTTCAACACACACAGCTACACATTCGCTCCACCTGTAGCCAATACACACAACTACGGGACACAGCTACACATCAGCTCCACCTGTAGCCAACACACACAACTACGGGACACAGCTACACATCCGCTCCACCTGTAGCCAACACACACAACTACGGGACACAGCTACACATCCACTCCACCTGTAGCCAACACACACAACTACGGGACACAGCTACACATCCACTCCACCTGTAGCCAACACACACAACTACGGGACACAGCTACACATCCGCTCCACCTGTAGCCAACACACACAACTACGGGACACAGCTACACATCCACTCCACCTGTAGCCAACACACACAACTACGGGACACAGCTACACATCAGCTCCACCTGTAGCCAACACACACAACTACGGGACACAGCTACACATCCGCTCCACCTGTAGCCAACACACACAACTACGAGACACAGCTACACATCCACTCCACCTGTAGCCAACACACACAACTACGGGACACAGCTACACATCCGCTCCACCTGTAGCCAACACACACAACTACGGGACACAGCTACACATCCACTCCACCTGTAGCCAACACACACAACTACGGGACACAGCTACACATCCGCTCCACCTGTAGCCAACACACACAACTACGGGACACAGCTACACATCCACTCCACCTGTAGCCAACACACACAACTACGGGACACAGCTACACATCAGCTCCACCTGTAGCCAACACACACAACTATGGGACACAGCTACACATCAGCTCCACCTGTAGCCAACACACACAACTACGGGACACAGCTACACATCCACTCCACCTGTAGCCAACACACACAACTACGGGACACAGCTACACATCCACTCCACCTGTAGCCAACACACACAACTATGGGACACAGCTACACATTAGCTCCACCTGTAGCCAACACACACAACTACAGGACACAGCTACACATCAGCTCCACCTGTAGCCAACACACACAACTACGGGACACAGCTAGACATCCACTCCACCTGTAGCCAACACACACAACTACGGGACACAGCTAGACATCCACTTCACCTGTAGCCAACACACACAACTACGGGACACAGCTACACATCCACTCCACCTGTAGCCAACACACACAACTACGGGACACAGCTAC
>NC_135229.1:1938355-1948355 GCF_052324685.1 Brachyhypopomus gauderio | reverse complement strand
TTAGGATCAGAGTGAGGTTGTACAGTGTAATTAACCTGTTAGGATCAGAGTGAGGTTGTACAGTGTAATTAACCTGTTATAATCAGAGTGAGGTTGTACAGTGTAATTAACCTGTTAGGATCAGAGTGAGGTTGTACAGTGTAATTAACCTGTTAGGATCAGAGTGAGATTGTACAGTGTAATTAACCTGTTAGGATCAGAGTGAGGTTGTACAGTGTAATTAACCTGTTAGGATCAGAGTGAGGTTGTACAGTGTAATTAACCTGTTAGGATCAGAGTGAGGTTGTACAGTGTAATAGATGAACCTCTGTTAGGATCAGAGTGAGGTTGTACAGTGTAATAGATGAACCTCTGTTAGGATCAGAGTGAGGTTGTACAGTGTAATAGATGAACCTCTGTTAGGATCAGAGTGAGGTTGTACAGTGTAATTAACCTGTTAGGATCAGAGTGAGGTTGTACAGTGTAATTAACCTGTTAGAATCAGAGTGAGGTTGTACAGTGTAATAGATGAACCTCTGTTAGGATCAGAGTGAGGTTGTACAGTGTAATTAACCTGTTAGGATCAGAGTGAGGTTGTACAGTGTAATTAACCTGTTAGGATCAGAGTGAGGTTGTACAGTGTAATTAACCTGTTAGGATCAGAGTGAGGTTGTACAGTGTAATTAACCTGTTAGGATCAGAGTGAGGTTGTACAGTGTAATAGATGAACCTCTGTTAGGATCAGAGTGAGGTTGTACAGTGTAATTAACCTGTTAGGATCAGAGTGAGGTTGTACAGTGTAATAGATGAACCTCTGTTAGGATCAGAGTGAGGTTGTACAGTGTAATTAACCTGTTAGGATCAGAGTGAGGTTGTACAGTGTAATTAACCTGTTAGGATCAGAGAGAGGTTGTACAGTGTAATTAACCTGTTAGGATCAGAGTGAGGTTGTACAGTGTAATTAACCTGTTAGGATCAGAGTGAGGTTGTACAGTGTAATTAACCTGTTAGGATCAGAGTGAGGTTGTACAGTGTAATTAACCTGTTAGGATCAAGCACGTCCAGGTGTAGCAGCTGTAACAGGTTCATTTCCTGCGGCACACAGGTTTCCATGGAAACACTTCCTGTGCTCTCTGGATCCATTTTATCCCTGGTGTTATGGGACACAGTACAGTGTGTGTAAGAGGTTGGTTCAGACCTCTTCCAGCAATACTTTACATGTCCACAAAGTTATATATGCACTAGTCCCTCTGATCGGAGGACAAGGGTATTTGTGTGTGTGTGTGTGTGTGTGTGTGTGTGTGTGTTTATGTTTTGAAATCTAATAATATGAATACTTATTGCAAAATGTCATTTACACTTCTTACTGTTGACATCGGCATTCCAGCCTTATGAATGTGTTGTTCTCTTCTGCACGCACACACACACACACACACACACACACACACACACACACACACACACACACACACACACACACACACGCGCACACACGTTATGACTGCAGGCTCCGTAGTAGCAGGTGTGTAGTTCATCTCTCGGCACCGGGCCAGACCGCACACCAACACATCCATCACACACTAACACATCCATTACACACAAACCCATTCATCACACACCAACACATCCATCACACACTAACACATCCAAGTGCCCTGCGTTATTTGTATCAATATCTAAAGTATCATTCATTCGTTTTGCCCTTAAGGCAGGAGGCTATGACTAATTCTCCCAAGTATATGGAGAACCCAGGATGCCTCTTGCACTTAGTCTGGTATAACATGCAGTCTTTCAAACGGCCCGCCCTCCTGATACTGATACCGCATGTTCTACATCCTACCACCGCCTTTACGATCTGTGATACAAACATTCTCTATTATGACACGTGACAAGCTCTTCTGTGACATAGCCAGTCTCTTCTATGACATATGGCATTCTCTATTATGACATGTGGCAAGCTCTTCTGTGACATAGACAGTGTCCTCTGTGACATAGACAGTCTCCTCTGTGACATAGACAGTGTCTTCTGTGACATAGCCAGTGTCCTCTGTGACATAGCCAGTGTCCTCTGTGACATAGCCAGTGTCTTCTGTGACATAGCCATTCTCTTCTGTGACATAGCCAGTGTCCTCTGTGACATAGCCAGTGTCCTCTGTGACATAGCCAGTGTCCTCTGTGACATAGCCAGTGTCTTCTGTGACATAGACAGTGTCCTCTGTGACATAGACAGTGTCCTCTGTGACATAGACAGTGTCCTCTGTGACATAGACAGTGTCTTCTGTGACATAGCCAGTGTCCTCTGTGACATAGACAGTGTCTTCTGTGACATAGCCAGTGTCCTCTGTGACATAGCCAGTGTCCTCTGTGACATAGACAGTGTCTTCTGTGACATAGCCAGTGTCCTCTGTGACATAGACAGTGTCCTCTGTGACATAGCCAGTCTCTTCTGTGACATAGACAGTGTCCTCTGTGACATAGACAGTGTCCTCTGTGACATAGACAGTGTCTTCTGTGACATAGACAGTGTCTTCTGTGACATAGACAGTGTCCTCTGTGACATAGACAGTGTCCTCTGTGACATAGACAGTGTCTTCTGTGACATAGCCAGTGTCCTCTGTGACATAGCCAGTGTCCTCTGTGACATAGCCAGTGTCCTCTGTGACATAGACAGTCTCTTCTGTGACATAGACAGTGTCCTCTGTGACATAGACAGTGTCCTCTGTGACATAGACAGTGTCCTCTGTGACATAGACAGTGTCTTCTGTGACATAGACAGTGTCCTCTGTGACATAGACAGTCTCTTCTGTGACATAGACAGTCTCTTCTGTGACATAGACAGTCTCTTCTGTGACATAGCCAGTGTCCTCTGTGACATAGCCAGTGTCCTCTGTGACATAGCCAGTGTCTTCTGTGACATAGACAGTGTCTTCTGTGACATAGACAGTGTCCTCTGTGACATAGACAGTGTCCTCTGTGACATAGACAGTGTCTTCTGTGACATAGACAGTCTCTTCTGTGACATAGCCAGTCTCTTCTGTGACATTGCCAGTGTCCTCTGTGACATAGCCAGTCTCTTCTGTGACATAGCCAGTGTCCTCTGTGACATAGACAGTGTCCTCTGTGACATAGACAGTGTCCTCTGTGACATAGACAGTGTCTTCTGTGACATAGACAGTCTCTTCTGTGACATAGCCAGTCTCTTCTGTGACATAGACAGTGTCCTCTGTGACATAGACAGTGTCCTCTGTGACATAGACAGTGTCTTCTGTGACATAGACAGTGTCTTCTGTGACATAGACAGTCTCTTCTGTGACATAGCCAGTGTCCTCTGTGACATAGACAGTGTCCTCTGTGACATAGACAGTGTCCTCTGTGACATAGACAGTGTCTTCTGTGACATAGACAGTCTCTTCTGTGACATAGCCAGTCTCTTCTGTGACATAGCCAGTCTCTTCTGTGACATAGCCAGTGTCCTCTGTGACATAGCCAGTGTCCTCTGTGACATAGCCAGTGTCTTCTGTGACATAGACAGTGTCTTCTGTGACATAGACAGTGTCCTCTGTGACATAGACAGTGTCTTCTGTGACATAGACAGTCTCTTCTGTGACATAGCCAGTCTCTTCTGTGACATTGCCAGTGTCCTCTGTGACATAGCCAGTCTCTTCTGTGACATAGACAGTGTCCTCTGTGACATAGACAGTGTCCTCTGTGACATAGACAGTGTCTTCTGTGACATAGACAGTCTCTTCTGTGACATAGCCAGTCTCTTCTGTGACATAGCCAGTCTCTTCTGTGACATAGACAGTGTCCTCTGTGACATAGACAGTGTCCTCTGTGACATAGACAGTGTCCTCTGTGACATAGACAGTGTCTTCTGTGACATAGACAGTGTCTTCTGTGACATAGACAGTGTCTTCTGTGACATAGACAGTCTCTTCTGTGACATAGCCAGTGTCCTCTGTGACATAGACAGTCTCTTCTGTGACATAGCCATTCTCTTCTGTGACATAGCCAGTGTCCTCTGTGACATAGACAGTCTCTTCTGTGACATAGCCATTCTCTTCTGTGACATTGCCAGTGTCCTCTGTGACATAGCCAGTCTCTTCTGTGACATAGCCAGTGTCTTCTGTGACATAGACAGTCTCTTCTGTGACATAGCCAGTGTCCTCTGTGACATAGACAGTCTCTTCTGTGACATAGACAGTGTATTCTGTGACATAGACAGTGTCCTCTGTGACATAGCCAGTGTCCTCTGTGACATAGACAGTCTCTTCTGTGACATAGACAGTCTCTTCTGTGACATAGACAGTCTCTTCTGTGACATAGACAGTGTCCTCTGTGACATAGACAGTGTCCTCTGTGACATAGACAGTGTCTTCTGTGACATAGACAGTGTCCTCTGTGACATAGACAGTCTCTTCTGTGACATAGCCATTCTCTTCTGTGACATAGCCAGTGTCCTCTGTGACATAGACAGTCTCTTCTGTGACATAGCCATTCTCTTCTGTGACATTGCCAGTGTCCTCTGTGACATAGCCAGTCTCTTCTGTGACATAGCCAGTGTCCTCTGTGACATAGACAGTGTCTTCTGTGACATAGACAGTCTCTTCTGTGACATAGCCAGTGTCCTCTGTGACATAGACAGTCTCTTCTGTGACATAGCCATTCTCTTCTGTGACATAGCCAGTGTCCTCTGTGACATAGACAGTCTCTTCTGTGACATAGCCATTCTCTTCTGTGACATTGCCAGTGTCCTCTGTGACATAGCCAGTGTCCTCTGTGACATAGCCAGTGTCTTCTGTGACATAGCCAGTCTCTTCTGTGACATAGACAGTCTCTTCTGTGACATAGCCAGTGTCCTCTGTGACAGAGGACAGTGTCCTCTGTGACATAGCCAGTCTCTTCTGTGACATAGACAGTGTCCTCTGTGACATAGACAGTGTCTTCTGTGACATAGCCAGTGTCCTCTGTGACATAGACAGTGTCCTCTGTGACATAGACAGTGTCCTCTGTGACATAGACAGTCTCTTCTGTGACATAGCCAGTGTCCTCTGTGACATAGACAGTCTCTTCTGTGACATAGCCATTCTCTTCTGTGACATAGCCAGTGTCTTCTGTGACATAGCCAGTGTCCTCTGTGACATAGCCAGTCTCTTCTGTGACATAGCCAGTCTCTTCTGTGACATAGCCAGTGTCTTCTGTGACATACAGTCTCTTCTGTGACATAGCCAGTGTCCTCTGTGACATAGACAGTCTCTTCTGTGACATAGCCATTCTCTTCTGTGACATAGACAGTCTCTTCTGTGACATAGCCAGTCTCTTCTGTGACATAGCCAGTCTCTTCTGTGACATAGCCAGTGTCTTCTGTGACATAGCCAGTGTCCTCTGTGACATACGTAATAGCTGTCTATTGCCTCAGGTTGTTGGTATGGTAACACACTACTGGAAGCCGATGAAAGGGTCCTGAAATCATTTCCTCATTTCTCCATTTTCTGCACAGAGGACCGTGAGCTGGATAAAGGGGGGGTTCCTCAGCTTATCACATCTAAAACTTAAATGAGTTCAGGGAAGATAATCACTTTTTAATGGTCCATCATCATCGAGGGCATTTAAAAATTGAACATTGTAGACATGATGAATGGAGGCCATGACTCTTTTTACTGCATGAGCCTTCTCCTGAGGCCAGGACAGAGTGACGCTCCAATAAGCACCCGGCCACTGCAAGCTCATTCTAGAACCTTCTGACCCCGCCCACCCCCTCGCCTGCTCCTGCCCCTAGGGTTCATTTTGTCAAAGAAACTTTTGGTGATAAGTGTTCGTTTACAACTCTCTCCACCATGAAGATTACTAAAGGATGGCTTTAAGCAGCTTCATGGAAACATAGGGCATGTCTCTTTAATTTCCCTCGATGAAAAATGTCCACGTGAACGTGCTGGTGCTACTGTATGTGTTCAGACAGTGAGCTCCAGACATCAGAACTGACTCTGAGGAGAACGAAGGCAAACACGACTCCACAAAACTCTCTTTTTTTTGGTACTAAACCCAATGACATGCTGTTAACACTAGAAAATCAGTATTTTGTGTTTGGTGCTGACCCTAGGTAAAATAAAGCGGAATGTTGTTGTGTAATGCCCCGCCCACCCTCCCTCCAGGTGTTCCATCAGGACCGCGGAACGTCATCTCGGTGGTGAACGGGACCTCGGTGGTCCTGGAGTGGCACGCTCCGCGGGAGACGGGTGGTCGTGGCGATGTGGCGTACAACGTGGTGTGTAAGAAGTGTCGCGCGGACCGCCGAGCCTGCTCACACTGCGACGACGGCGTGGACTTCGCCCCTCGACAGCTGGGCCTGGCCGACACCCGCGTCGCCATTGGCAACCTTGGCGCGCACACGCTCTACACGTTCGAGATCCAGGCTGTCAACGGCGTGACCAACAAGAGTCCGTATCCAGCCCAGCATGTCGCAATAGAGATCACCACCAATCAGGCGGGTAAGTACGGCCCCGTGACCATAATTACCTCCCTCTCTCTTCTCTACTCTCTCTCTCTCTCTCTCTCTCTCTCTCTCTCTCTCTCTCTCTCTCTCTCTCCTTCATGTTGGGTATCAGTAGGCCTTAGAGACAAATTATCTTAAGTTCGCTTAAGATCGATCACTGGCTTGGAGACGTGGTGAGCTGCAGCTGCAGAAGGTCAGAGGTCATGCATGTGCACTGCACCTTGTTAGTGGATGTTCGGGTTTTAGAAGGTGACGAGGGCTCGGTGGGGAGGAGTTTAAAAACGGAGCAGGTGATGTTTTAAAGATACCTTAAAGGTCAAATGGTCATCTTTCTCTCTCCTCTCCTTACCTCTCTCTCTCCCTCCCCCCCCCCCCCCTCTCTCTCTCTCTCTCTCTCTCTCCCTCCCCCCCCCCCCCCCCCCCCCCCCCCCTCTCTCTCTCTCTCTCCCTTCTCCCTCTCGAACTGATGTACCTGAACTCCACTAATTTCAGGTAGAACCGGGCAGGTTCATTTCAGTGTCATGTTCAATGGATGAACCAGTTATGTCAAGGCTGGACTATTTAAGTAGGTTTGAACTGACCCCTTTGTCATATTCAGGCCACGTGTCCGACACACTCGTCCTTAGTGTCTGGGTCTATATCTGCTCATGTACACGGCAGGGGAGAACGTAACTCTTCACACCTGCACCAGCCTCCCTGCTGCCAAGCCCCGACTTTAGCGAAACATCAAGGAAGACGTGGCAGGAGTTGGGAGTGAGCCGACAATACTCAACATTACTCAACATTACTCTGCGGTTAACTGTCTGAAATGTGCAGTTCAACATATTTATGCATCTCTCCTCTTCGCCTAATCTTGTAAATGACCGGTAAAATCTAATTAAGGTTGGTTGAAGTTATCATAATTATAATGCATAAATTAAATTTAAAATAAATACAATGCAATTAACGACAAATTAACCTTAATATGAAGGCCACTGTATCTCACACGTTTCCTGCCCCTTTGCCAGACTAAAGAGTGCATTGTGGGTAATTAACTGTGCAAAGTATTTAACTTTGTGTAAACATGAGGGTCACGCCTCTTTATGATGTGAGGAGTGGCTACTGTGGTCTTGCTGGCCCCTCCCACCACTGTCTAGTCATTTCCTTTATCATTCATGCTTCACAAACTCTTTGTTGAGCAGTTTACTTCTGGAACATTCCTTTTGGTTTGATTTTGGCTATTGTGTTAATGCTGTCATTCTTGCTTTCTCTCTTGCTCTGTAAATTAATTATTATAATTAAGCACTGTAGTTAATTAAACCTGTATTATAATTAATTATATATTATAATTAATAATTAATTCCATGAGTATAAATTGAGAATACAAATTAAGTGTATTGAAGTCATCATATAACTGTGGGACAAGAAATTACTCTTTTGAAATTAGCAAAAATGAGCAAAGTGTGTATAAAACCAATGGATATGAATGTGAAAGAATGTTAAAGATTAGTTAACGAGAGATGTTTTCCAGCTATGCTCTTATTTTGTGACAGTTAGAGACAAACTGCCCTGCAAAGTCTGCAGCTTGTGCGTTTTCTCCTAGTAGGATTCTAATGTCTTCATTTCCCATCGCTGCAGGGACAGTGGGGATCTTGGTGCTCATTTTTGGCAGGCACGACTCTCTGCTGGGTTTTGATTTTCGACATGAAAAGGACAGAGTGGTAGTGGGATTCTGTCTCTGCTGACTGGCAGATACCAGAGCGTCTTCTCCTTCTAGTCTGGCCGTCCTGTGGTGTCCAGTCGCTGTGTTGTGGTTATGATCACTGCTTCTCTACCATGTTTGTTGTATTTCATTTTGATGAGATACTTTCCTTACATTGAAGCTCAGGTGCTTCATGACATTTCAGTTTACTTTCTTGTCTAACTTCAATTTCCCAGTAGTGAATTTAATTGAACCTTTTTTCGCGGTTCTTGGTTGTCTGTTTAGGGCCAGCAGACACAGGCCATTAGGCTGTAGGTCCTGCTGATGAATGCTTTGTGATGTAGGCTGTCTGTGTCTCAGGGGGGAAGATGGACCGAATAAAACAGATTTGTCTTCTGATGTTAATGCCATAAGAAGAGTCTGCATGCTTTGTCTAGGTGTCTCTCTTTTTCTCCAACTTTTTTTCTCTCTCTTTCCCTCTCTCCTTTTCCTGTCTCCCCTTCGTTTGTGTGTAGATATGGACTTCAGTGAGATGTGCCCAGGCGGGTTAGCGTAGCTGGTCAGTAGCACAGGTGAAGCCCTGGGCTGTGTGGTAACTGATGTGTTATTGCGTAATGGAAAACCCATCTGAGAGGTTGAGGAGTCAGCAAACTCTAGAAAAAAGCGAATGATTTAATCACAGGAATTCACCCTGGAATTAGCGTAGTGTTAGTGAAGAACTAGCTGATCGTTAGCGTAACATTAATGGAGTACTAGCTGAACGTTAGCATAGTGTTGTACTAGTGTTGTACAAATAAACTTTGATTTGATTACTACTAATAATAATCTTTATTTGTATAGCACCTTTCATAAAAGCTCCCTCTCCAATCTTTAACCGGGTGTTAGGAATCACCAGTAGATTGCTGTTTGAAGACCTGAGAGACCTGACTGGAACATATCTAACCATCATTTCACTTAGGTTAGCGTAGCGTTAGTTAGTTAGTGGAGTACTAGCTGATCATTAGCCTAACATTAGTGGAGTACTAGCTGAATGTTAGCATAATGTTAGTGGAGTACTAGCTGAACGTTGGCATATATTATCTCAGCAGAACTGGATTGTGTCTGTGTGTCTGTTTCTGAGGACACAACACAAGTGTTTATGGCAGATAACTTGCTATCTTCAAATCCAGCCAACCAGATTGTTCTTAATAACTGAATAGTCCCCTGCTATTTAGCCATCTGAGACTGATTCACACACACACACACACACACACACACACACACACACACACACACACACACACACACACACACACACACACCGTATGCCATTTCTACTGCTTCTCCCGCTTCATGGTGTTTGGCTCCATTGTAAGTTCACTACGTCTGACATTTTCAATAAACCCAACCCTGTTGGCAGGAACTTGAAATAACCTTGGCTCAAAAAGACCAGTTTGCCAGTATTGTCAGATATCGTCATATTTCCTCTACAAACAAAACTAAACAGAAAGCTCATCTAAGGCTTGTCTATACCTTCACGCTCTAATAGAGTTGTGTTCTTTCTGTGCAGGCGATCGAACAGTACGCCTCAACTGAGGGTCCTGTCTGGGGACCAGCTGCTGCCGACGCTCGATTGTTGACCAAGTGGAAAAATTAAATGAGGCCCAGTTTAGTTCAGCGTGGTTGTTTTTTTTCCCTGACAGTATAAAGAAACTTTGGGGATTGCGTGCAGCACTTAAGAGAGGGTGGTGTGTGTGTGTGTGTGTGTGGAATTCTGGGGAGCTTATAGGACCGACTATAAAGCTTATAACGAATTGGGCGGAGTTAATTGGGGGACACATAACACACCTTTGTTGATTGGGGGGAGT
>NC_135229.1:1925855-1933355 GCF_052324685.1 Brachyhypopomus gauderio | reverse complement strand
TTTAACAACTCCACAATTAAACATGGCCCTCATTCAACTGTCCTCTGTGTAGACGTGGTGGTGTGGTTCCATTATAATTAGCCCATGTATTCAAAGACCATGAAAGGAAACCAGAAGCATAAAGACGTATGGAGTACTTGACAATGGAGAGCAAAAAATATGAGTCCAAGAAGAATATGAATAGAACCTACTGGAGAAGCTAATGGTTCTGGTGTGAGTGGTTGTGTGTGTGTGTGTGTGTGTGTGGCAGGGAGAGGCCTGATGGATCTGTGAACGGTTTATCCTACTTAAACACGCACTGTGAAACTTCTGGACATTTTGGTAATACTCACTTTAATGCTTTCACAGGACTGAGCATCCAGAATAGCTTTAGGAGAAAAATGACTGTGTCAAAAGGCATTAGTGAGATGGAGAAGGTGAATTGTGGGGATTGTAGTTACGCAGGGCTTGTCTTCTTGTGTTACTACACTGTCAACTGTTAGTGTCAGGATAACAGTAATCCAATTGATTGCTCTCTACCTCTCTCACCTCTTTTTTCTCTCTCTCACTCTTTATTTTCTCTCTCTTTTCTCTCTCTCCCTCCCTCTACCAGAGAAGATTTGTATGATCAGACAACCGATACAATGTGAACTACTCCAATGTGCTGATATTCAGACATTGTGAATGCGTGCATGTTTGATAGTGTGTGTGTGAGAGAGAGAGAGAGACGGAGAGAGAGAACACATTTTTCTAACCGTTTCTCCAAGGTTGGTGTGGCTTCTGGTGATGGGTGTGGCTTCTGCTGATGGGTGTGGCTTCTGTTGGTTGGTGTGGCTTCTGGTGATGGGTGTGGCTTCTGTTGGTTGGTGTGGCTTCTGGTGATGGGTGTGGCTTCTGTTGGTTGGTGTGGCTTTTGGTGATGGGTGTGGCTTCTGCTGATGGGTGTGGCTTCTGTTGGTTGGTATGGATTTCCTCTGCCCTGTATTTTAGATTTTTTTGTTGTTTTTTTATATGTGATTTTTCAGTTTTTCAGAAGCTGAAACCACCACCAACACCTGCCCACCTCAGTCCACTCTGACATGTCAGCGCGTTTTAGCAGAGCAGATGACGCCGGCAAACAGAGACATAGACCAAACACAGACAGACAGGCCATTTAATAGACAGACAGACAGACCATCAAACACACACAGACAGACCATCAAACACAGGCAGAGACAGATGTACATGAATCCACGTCAACAGACACGTTCATACAGACTGATACATCCATACACACACAGAGAGAGAGAGAGAGAGAGAGCATGTCAAGACATGTCAAGGAAGAGGCTCAAATTGTTCTGTGCTGTGTGTGTGTGTGTGTGTGTGTGTGTGTGTGTGCGTGCGTGTGTGCGTGCGTGCGTGCGTGTGTGTGGGGGTGTGTGTGTGTGTGTGTGTGTGTGTGGGGGGGGGGGGGGGGGGGGGGGGTCGTGCTTCAGCCTGGGACTAAAAGTTAAGAGATGAACAAGGGAACAGAAGAGTGGGACAGAGTGATGCTTGTGGAGCGGAAGAGAGCAGAGGGGGAGGAAGTAAAGAGAGAGAGAGAGAGAGAGAGAGAGAGAGAGAGAGAGTGTGTGTGTGTGTGTTTAATTGTACTGTTAACAGAATATTTGCCATTAAAGTAATTTCTTGCTGAGTTGAGCTAAGGGCTTGATAGTAGGTCATTAGTGATTAATTGACTGTTTAGTGCACAAAGTACACAATAGTGCTGTTGTTCCAAATTACAAGTAAGTGTGTGTGTGTGTGTGTGTGTGTTTGTGGATGAGAGAAAGAGACATGTGGACATCTGCACTTTCTCTGAAGTGAATCATGAATGTGTTGTTAGTAGAGACACAGTCGGACGAAGTGTTCACAGTCGGACGAAGTGTACACAGTCGGACGAAGTGTTCACAGTCGGACGAAGTGTACACTCCGTCTGCACACCGTGATGCTGCTGTGCTCTCTCTCCATCACGTTATCGCCCTGGTTACGGTATACGGTACTATCACCCTGGTTACAGTATACGGTACTATCACCCTGGTTACGGTATACGGTACTATCACCCTGGTTACAGTACAGTCCAGCTAGTCCCATCCCAGCTGCCAGCGTTCACAGACACACACCGCGCTCCACAGTGGAGTGTGTGTGTAGAGGGGCGCTGTGCACCGCTCGCGTGAGACACTGTGAAGAAATGTTATTTGAAGTTAGTTGTTGTAATCAACGAATGTGTGTGTGAGTGTATATGAGAAAGAGTGTGTGAGAGAGAGAGTGTGTGAGTGTGTGTTTGTGTGAGTCTGTGCTTATAGATGTTGTGAAACTAACAAATATTGTACCAGATCAGTAAATGTTCAATAGGGGATGCAGTCCTATTCTTCTTATGTGTGTATATGTGTGCATGTGTGTGCATGTGCATGTGCGCATCTGTGTACGTGTGTGCGTGCATGTGTGTTTTCTTTCCAAGGAAGTCGGATCAATTCACCAGCTGAGCAGACACAGCAGGAATGATCACTGTTTGGAATGATTTTGACTTTTTTTTCTTTCCTTCTCTCTCTCTCTCTCTCTCTCTCTCTCTCTCTCTCTCTGTCTCTGTCTCTCTATCTCTCCCTTATTCCCTCTCTCTCTCCCCCTCTGTCTCTCTCTGTCTTTCTCTCTCCCTCTCTCTCTATATCTCTCCCTCTTTCCCTCCCTCTCTCTCTCTATCTCTCTCAGCTCCATCTATGGTTCCCATAATGCACCAGGTCAGCTCCACAATGAGGAGCATCACGTTGTCATGGCCACAACCTGAGCAGCCAAACGGCATCATTCTGGATTATGAGCTTCGCTACTATGAGAAGGTAATCAAGGAATAAACATGTAAACATAAACAAGTAAACACCCCCATAAAACATGAATACAGATACTCCCCATTTAAACATGTAAACAAATAATCCCCCATATAAACATGAATACAGAGATTCTACCCATGTAAATATGTAAACAAATACTCCCATATAAACATGTAAACAAATACTCCCATATAAATATTCCCATATAAACATGTAAACAGAGATACTCCCCATATAAACATGGATACAGAGATTCTACCCATGTAAATATGTAAACAAATACTCCCATATAAACATGTAAACAAATACTCCCATATAGATATTCCCATATAAACATGTAAACAGAGATACTCCCTTTATAAACATGTATACAGAATTACTCCAAATTTAAACATGGTACACAGAGATATTCCCCATATAAATGACTGCTTCAAAATGATAATAGACATTATAGCCAGTGACTGTGGTAGAAAGGGTACAGAACAATAAAGACACACACACACACACACCTGCACACACACACACGCACGCACACACATATATACACACACGCGCACGCGTGCACACTCACACACAGACACACACCTGCACACACAGACACACACCACACAGGCACACACAGACACACACGCGCACACACACACACACACACACAAGGTTGTATGCTCACACATAGCAAAAACATATAACACACTCACACAAAC
This sequence comes from Brachyhypopomus gauderio, assembly GCF_052324685.1. Classification (NCBI taxonomy): domain Eukaryota; kingdom Metazoa; phylum Chordata; class Actinopteri; order Gymnotiformes; family Hypopomidae; genus Brachyhypopomus; species Brachyhypopomus gauderio. The sequence continues at coordinate 1,929,832 of NC_135229.1, read as the reverse complement.
AAATTGTTTTTGTTTGACTTCTAGAAACTTGAGACTACATACACAAAGATATGCAAACACACACACACACACACACACACACACACACACACACACACACACACAGACAACAAACCAACTTCCCTCAAACAACCAACCAAAGTTTTTTTTTTCTTTTTTATCATTTCATAACACCACCGGAAATATAAGTCACAGGACAGAAACGATAGAAATTGAGTTTTCTTGTTTGGAGAGAACTTCTCCCTTGGAATCCGTTGTCATGGTTATTGCAGCACACACCCGTGTGGGAAGATGAAGATGAGTTTAATCTGAAGCCGTGGGAGAGTGTCCTTGTCCACGAGGGCATACTGCAACGCAAACATCAAGTGTGGAAGCACCTATTGACCAATGAATATTCATTTGAGCCATGAATATTCATGAAGGGTAATCATCTCTTTGTGTTTGAGGTGCAGGTCCTTTAAGCAAACAGAAGAGCACTTCCTAACAAAATACACATGCCCAATTATCTTGAAATGTGTGCAAAAGACAGACAAGAGAAAAGTGAGGACGTTAAACCATGCTAACAGCCCTGTGCTGTTAACTTTATTAACCACACGGAAGTCCTTTTTTTATTGACTGTGTTTAGTTGAGAAGTAGCGATTAGCTATGTGTAACTGCGTTTAGAAGAGTACTAACAATTAGCTATGTTTACCTGAGTGCTAACTATGGGCTGTGTTCAGCTTTGTACCCACAGCTCAGATTAAGGTAAATGCTAAATAGATAGCCCTTAGCAGACACAGTTAGCCAAAGCATTTTAGAAATGTAGCCAAGTACACTTTGAGCAATTGAAGATTAAGGCCCTTGCTGAGGAACCCAATAGGGGCGGGACCTTCTGGTGTTTAGGCCACTCCCTTAACCACTGAGCTAGCACAGGCTAGCACAGGCACTGTGATGGCATACTGCTGTCATTCAAGCCCACTGTCTCATGTTTATCTGTTTGCTTTTGAAAAGGAAAACAAACTGAGTAAAGAGATCATTTATTCTACAAAGATTCTCTCCAATGACCAGGACAGATTGGCTGGTACCCCTAGAAAAGATGAAACCTGTATTATAGTGATATTTCAAATTGACTGTTTTCTGTCATTAGTAGCACGTGTCGTTAATCTAGTAAATTCAGCCGTCACTCAGCATATTTAAATGGAGAGAAGATGTATCATACTGAATGTGCGTGAGGTGATCAGTGGGAAAATGGTAGACCGGCATGGTGAAGAAAAAAAACTATAATAATCTCCAAGGAGCTTGGTGGTCTTGTGACAACAGTGATAAATATTCTTAAGAAATATAAACTCCCTAGGACTGTAAATAATGTCCCAGGACACTGGAAAATTCACCCCAGACTGAACAGAAGGACAGTGTGAGCAGGAGACAAAGGTAAGATAAATATCCAAAGAGATACAAGCTGATCTCCAAGGTCAAAGTGCATCAGTGGTTGATGTTATCATCCATCGCTCTCTGAGTGTCAGCCAAGAGAGACAGGACAGCTGGGAGAGACCCAGGACAGTCGAGAGAGACCCAGGACAGCTGGGAGAGACCCAGGACAGTCGAGAGAGACCCAGGACAGCTGGGAGAGACCCAGGACAGTCGAGAGAGACCCAGGACAGTCGAGAGAGACCCAGGACAGTCGGGAGAGACCCAGGACAGTCGGGAGAGACCCAGGACAGTCGAGAGAGACCCAGGACAGTCGAGAGAGACCCAGGACAGTCGAGAGAGACCCAGGACAGCTGGGAGAGACCCAGGACAGTCGAGAGAGACCAAGTAAGACCACTGAAGGAGCCACAAAGAACGATTTTGGGATTTGCTAAAACGCACATTGAGGGGCTACAGCACTTCTGGGGGAACGTCATTTAGACAGATTAGACAAAACTGGAGGTTTTTGGCAAGTCACATCATCTGTATGTTCACAGCCAAAAATGAATGCCTTGAAAGAAGAGGGTGATCTACACGACCACCACTGTAGGTCCAGACGGCCGTGGACGGGCCTCGTTATGCTGTGGCGCTGCTCTGCTCTGTCTGCCATGGGGTGCCTTAATGCGCACAGGGCCCAATGAAAACTCAAGACTATCAAGGCATTCTGGAGCTTTCTGGAGCGAAACATACTGCCCGCTGGCAGAAAGCTCTGCCTTAGTCACAGGTCACGCTTCCTCCAACGGGATAATAACCTGAAACTCACAGCTGAAAGTCTCCCAAGAACGGCAATTCTGAAGTGGCTCTTGAGCCCTGCTCTGAGCCCCAGCGAACGTGGGTGGTAGCAGCAGAAACAAACACCCTTCAGACCCCAGACAGCAACAGGAACATCTGTCTGCTCAGGACGTAGTGGGCCAGACTACCTGCTGACAGGTGCAGACATCTCACTGAAACGTCTAGGAGTCTGAGTGGTTGGATCTAAACAACATGTTAGGTTGAGGGTCCTGTCTTTTTGCCCATGTCATGTTCATTTTGTTTAAAGTATTCTGTTGAATCAAGAAACAAAAGTAATGTTTTTTTTTATATGGAATAAACAGCAGCTGATGAATGAAGTGTGTGTGTGTGTGTGTGTGTGTGTGTGTGTGTGTGTGTGTGTGTGTGTGTGTGTGTGTGTGTGTGTGTGTGTGTGTGTGTGTGTGTGTGTGTGTGTGTGTGTGTGTGTGTGCTGTGAAACTGTCCACACTGTATTCTTGGTATTCTCTCGTATTACCATATCAGAATGTTCCAATTTGCACATCAATGATGTCACAATTGAATGATTTACATACTACATCAACTTCCCTTGTCCAGAAACAAAGCTCTCCGCGTGATACATATTAACCGTTTGCCGCGTACGACAGCTCTTCTGATCTGAAACACGTGTATTGGTGGCTTTTTGTCAGTCAGGTTTTCTTTGAGAGCAGCGTCCCTCCAGGGATTAGTGCGGAGTTATCTTATCTTAACTACCTGATCCTAATCTTCGGGTTTTAGGAGCACTTCACACTTTACAATTCATCTATGACTCGGGGAACAGCAGTCATTTTTACCAGTGTATTATTTCCAGACTACACGGGGCTTATGAGAATATCGATCCTCATCCATGTGAGAGAGAGAGAGAGAGAGAGAGAGAGAGTTTGTGTGTTTGTGTTTGTGTAGAAGAAGGTTGAGGAAGTAAACTCTAGACCAGGGGTCGGCAACCTTTGAGACATGGAGTGCCAACTTTAACATGTCTAGTCAATGAGTGTGCCACTATAAACAAATAAAACTGGGGGGGGTAGCAAGTTTAAACTGTTGAGGGGGGGGTGGCGGCGAGTGTAAATTGTTGACAGGGGTGGTGGGGGGGGTGGCAATGAGTTTAAATGGTTGGGGGGGGTGGCGAGTGTAAATTGTTAGCGGAGGGGGGGTGTAAATGGACACAAATTAAATATTATATCGCGATCAATCGTCAAGTATAAACGCCTCCGCCGAGCAGAGCGTTGAGGAGCGATTTCGATTGGGGGATCGTGCTCGTGTATCATGCTGATGCTGGTAGAGGCGTGTCGCGTGCCAGTGATTATGCCTCGGCATGCCAACGGTGACACGCGTGCCATAGGTCGCCAACCCCTGCTCTAGAGGATGCAATGGCGTTATAATGAACATCTTCAGACTCTGCCACAGGTCCTGGCTCTGTTTGTGTGTTGTGTGTGTGTGTGTGTGTGTGTGTGTGTGTGTGTGTGTGTGTGTGTGTGTGTGTGAGTGTGTGTGGAAGAAGGTCCTGGCTGTGTTTGTGTTGGCCGCCACTCTTAGTGCTGCTGATTTTGTTTTGATGGCCTGTGTTTCTGTCTTTCTCTTAATTACACCCTTGATTACAGGACTGAGCGTGAAGGTTGATTAGCTGCAGCAGGTTGACTTCTACCACCAGACCACAGCAGTGTCTTCTCACATGCACAAGCGCTCAAAGCTCTAGAGAGTGACTCTCGAATAAATAAAAATAAATACAAAAAAGGCAGATTAGA